>NC_136057.1:485149118-485159118 GCF_964261635.1 Lissotriton helveticus | reverse complement strand
TCTATCTATCGCTCTTACTCTATCTATCTATCTATCTATCTATCTATCTATCTATCTATCTATCTATCTATCTATCTATCTATCTATCTATCTATCTATCTATCTATCGCCCTCAGTCTATCTATCTATCTATCTATCTATCTATCTATCTATCTATCTATCTATCTATCTATCTATCTATCTATCTATCTATCTATCTATCTATCTATCTATCACCCTCACTCTATCTATCTATCGCCCTCACTCTATCTATCACCCTCACTCTGTGGAAAGTCAGAAAAATGGTCAGGCGATTTAGTCGATGTTTCTTAGGTAATTTTGCCCGGCGTTAAACGCCTCTAATACCATACAAAGTTTATCAAATAAAGAGGCAGGCGCTGGAGACAGGAAGACAGGAAACAAGTTTTATTCCGACGGAGCAGAACACATCAGATCGGACAACAAGGTATCGTCTCGAGGTGCTCTCTAACAGCCTCTCTGAGGCCTGGCCTTTTATACACTGGTTTACAACATGTGACCACTCTTTATTACAATAAAGACATTGTGAAGTAATGAAAAATGACATCCCCGGTACCCCCCCAGTTCCGGCTCATTCCAACACGTGGCTACAGTAGAGGTCCTCACCCCCCATACAATAGGAGGGGGCTATCACGCAGCTGAGTGTTCCGCCGATTCCTTTGGAATGTGTGCGCCTGATCGAATCTCAGGCGGTGGGGAGGTCATGATCAATAGTAGCTCCTTTGAAGAGGGGCGAGTGCATACAGTAGTGGGCAATAAACTGTATCCTCAGGCCAAGGGATGACCAGCGGTCCGTGCAGACAATCGGGCTCAGAGGAAGGGGTCATCAAAGGAGAGATATTCATGAAAGAAAGGATCGGTGTGGACAATCGAGCATAGAGGAAGGGTTTATCAAAAGAGGGGTATTCATGGAAGGAAAGGGGGTGTCGGTCAGGCGCGGGGTGTGATTCCCAGAGACAGAGTCATGCGGAAGGGGAGGGTTCATGACTTGTGCATGTGAGAGCGGGGGCAGCCAGGGTGCATGGGGGATGCTTGCAGGGTCAGGGAAGTGCGTTGATGATTGATCGTGAACAGGGAGACCATGGTACCTAAAATGGCTGTCGTGTATGTTCATACGTGAGTCTGAGGAATGGGCAAGATGGCGCAGATGATGTTCAGTTCACGAACTAAAATTCCACAGTCCTCCCTTTTATCATGTCTCGCCAGCTTGTCAATTCGGATCTATCCCCATAAGACCACGTATTTCTATCTCATAGAGGGGACTCATGTGCTCAGTTCTAAAGTCCAAAGTCTTAGGGCACATACAGTTAGAAATGAGTGAACACAAAGGTGGCAAACATTGAATACCTAAGCAACACCCACACAGTACCACGACTGGTATCAGTATAAATGTAAACAACCTCCATCCCCAGTCCTTCAAAGTGTCCCAAAACCAGCTTCCAAGCGACCATCCTTCTTGCTCCTGGTGAACCTCTGAGGATAGTCTGTGGAGGTGTTCGATTGCTTTGTAGACTGAAGGCGAGTTATGCTGGAGCCGATGATGCGGCATGCTCCTCCACGGTCGGCCAGAACCACATCTAGAACAAGGCGGTTTTGAAGAGCCACCAGGCGGACTGCCTGAAGCTCAGCCGTGTTGTTAGCGAGGATGCCAGCCGTGATGTTAATGGTTGTTTCCACTGCCTGAGTCAGGTGTCGGATAGCGCGGCTATTTGCCATTGGGCCCCACAGAGGAACAAGTCCCTTCACCGCATCCAGAAACTGTGCTCCGGTGGAGTCGGCTTGTCCAATGTCTCCGGCGCGCTTTTGCCGGTGATGGTAGGCTGGGGCCACATACGTGGGGGGAAGAATGAAGGCGATGTAGCACGTACCCCTCCAACCTTTCGGGAGCCAAGTGTAAGCTTTGATGCCACAAACAAAGTACATATTCGGAGAAGCAACAAAGGAGGGGGGATCAACTGAGACCAATGTTCTTGTGATGTGGCAGGAACTGTGACCCACCAGCTGTGTTCCCTGGCCTTTGAGGCACACGAGACCTGTGACATTGATGACAGACAGGGCCACAGTCAGAGTGGCAGCCGTTCGCTTCCGCAGGTAGGAGAAGGTGGGTCTAGCTGGATTGTGGAGCACTTGCATTTCAACTCGTTCTTTGGCAGGGATGTTCATATGGAAGGCGGAACCTGAGGTCACAGGACAAAAGGGGGCAGACGTCCTTCCTGTTTTGTTCAGCCAGAACCCATAGTAGAAGTGTGACACTGTTTGACCAGAAGCGGCGTTGACCTTGTGGCTTTCCTGCAAGAGGATCAACCAGGCGAGGCAGGAGCCGTGAACTGAGAAAGGAGAAGGGATGAAGGGGATGGAGTGTCCAGTGGCATGCGGGAGCAACCCGCAGACCCAGCAGTTCGTGGCATTTGCAGCAAGGTTGTGCTGGTGCAATAGTTGCACGAAGGAATTGTTCCAGAACTCCTTACGCCTTTCTCGGAGCTGAGGCGAAAGGGAGATCAGGTGATGCTCTTTCATGGTGGTTGGCTGTGCAGTGGTCGGCAATATCTGATGAGCGGGTGTGCTTTCCTCCAAGATCCAGAAGGAAGTCATGAGGAGGAGGCAAAGGAGGAAGAGAATGAAGAAGGCGATTGTCTTTGATTTGTGCAAATTGTCAGCCTTTGGGTTCCTGTAGTGGGTATTTCCGGTTGCTTTCATCATCTTCTTATCTGGCGCTTCCATCATCTTCTTATCTGGCGCTTCCATCATCTTCAAGGTGCTCGGTAATGGGCAGAACCACAGACTTTGTTTAGCTTCTCTCCGGGTAACCCTTGGTTGTTTTAGGCCACCGTTCTGAGATTTTAACTTAGTCCGTGGTCTACTTAGCCGAAGCTCCCTCCTTTTTGATGCAGGAAATACCCTTCCCGGGATGGCACAGTGGGATCAGAGAATTTTGCAAGTTCAAGTGCCTCGGTATCAGGATAACAGTTCCGTGATGGCCGGTCTTTGTTCAGGAGCTCTTCTTGGGTGTCGACATTTTCTGTCGTGGCCAGGGTCGAGGAGACCTTCTTGCAGTGGTGTGCGTGCAGCCAGTGCCTTTTCCCCTCTACTCGAAGAGCCGTCCGAGTGGTGATCAGTACTTGCCAGGGGCCCGTCCACTGGGGTTCCAGACTCTTTGCCCGTTGAAAATTCCGGACTAAAACATAATCTCCCGGTTGGATGTCGTGACCGGGACCCCTGGAAGCATCGGGGATGGCCTGCTGCACCTGTTGATGAATGACAGACAACGTTTTAGTTAATTTGTATAAATAATCTGACAGCAGGACGTCGGGGAAGTCGTGAATGGAGGTTGGTTTGGGGGCAGTCCAGAGGTTCATTGGTCGCACAAACACAACCTCGTAGGGGGTCAAGTGGTGCTTAGTGGGAGTGGAGCGCATCGATAGCAATGCCAGTGGGAGGGCATCTGGCCACTTAAGTCCTGTGGTGGCCACTATTTTTGACAGTTTCAGTTTCAGTGTAGCATTGTGTCGCTCAACTAGGCCAGCGGATTGGGGGTGGAAGACCGCATGAAACCTCTGCTTTACCCCCAGCCCCTTCAAGATTAGTTGGATAACTTCAGCTATGAAGTGGGGGCCATTGTCGCTCCATAAAATTCGACAAAGGCCGTAGCGAGGGAAAAACTCTTTCAGTAGTACTTTGGCAGTAGTCATGGCAGTGTTATCACGGGTTGGATAGGCTTCCACCCATTTGCTGAAGGCGCATACAATGATTAATACGTACTTCAAGCTTTGGCATCTCTCCAGCTGGATGTAATCCATCTGGAGGACCTCAAAGGGGTAGTCGGGGATTTTGTTGTTGTGCCAGACTTTGGAAATGAGTTCAATCATGGGGGCAGAACCTATGTGTGCAGGGGAGTGTGCCATAGTCAGTATGGGAATCAAGTATGAGTCAGGCAGCAACCATTTGTTTGTGTCTTTTGTCCGCCAGCAGCCTTCATCGTCTTTTAGACCCACCCGTGCCCATTCAGTCAGTTCGTGAGGTGTGCTGGCCGACTGGATGTCTCTAATCGTTTCCCTAGCGTCAGTCCATTTTTCTGCTTGTGACCTGGTCACATATATGCGTGTCGTTGTCCTATTCTCAGCTGTGGTTCGGGCGGTGATGTCGGCCAGTGCGTTTCCCTGTCCAACTAAGTCCGTCACCTTCTTGTGTGCCTGGCATTTGATCACTGCTAATCGTTTGGGGAGGAGAACTGCTTCAATCAGGGCGGAGACTAGATCTCCGTGAAGGATGGGCGTGCCGTGGGACGTCAGGAATCCCCTTTCCCTCCACAAGAGCCCAAAATGATGAACCACCCCGAAGGCATACTGGCTGTCCGTGTAAATGTTCGCCGTGGTTCCTGCTGCTATGATACATGCTCGTGTGAGGGCAATTAGCTCTGCCGCCTGTGCGGATCGTTGCGTGATGCGGGCTGTTTCAACTACTGTTCGGGCTGTTGTCACCGCATAGGCAGCTGAAGTGGTGCCGTCTGGGAGTTTGATACAAGAGCCGTCTACCCATAGTTCTCCATCAGGGTCTGTAAAAGCAATGTCTCGGAGGTCAATTCTACTCCTGGTCTGTTCGTCCGTGAGGGTCACACAGTCGTGTATAGGGGGCACATCAGGGTCATTTTCAGGCAAGGGCAACAGGGTAGCAGGATTCAAAGTTGTGCATCTCTTCAGAGTGATGTGGGGTGCAAGTAGGGTCAATTCGTACCCCGTCAGTCGTGCACTAGTCAGGTGTTGAGTCTTGGTCTGGTTTAAAAGGGTGTCAACTGCGTGGGGTACTAACACCGTGAGAGAGTTCGAAAGTACAATTCCCTCACTCTGACGGATAGAGACAGCAGCGGCGGCTACTGCTCGAAGGCAGGCAGGTAAAGCTCTGGCGACTGGGTCAAGAGTGGCAGAGAAGTAGGCACAAGGGCGTTGTTTGGAGCCGATGGGCTGAGTTAGAACAGACAATGCGCATCCCTCCCTTTCGTGAGTGAAGAGGGAGAAGGGCTTGGAGTAATCTGGTGTTCCTAGGACGGGTGCCGAGCAAAGGGCATCCCGCAACTCCTTAAAGGACGCTTGGCATTCGGGGGTCCAAGGGAGTGGGAAGGGAACATCTTTGGCCAACAGGGAAAGTAGGGGCTTTATAATGAGACTGAAATTTGGTAACCATTGTCGGCAAAAAGAGGTAAGGCCCACCAATGAACGGACTTGCTTCTGTGTTTTTGGGATGGGGGTGTCTAGGATGGTTTGGATTCGGTCGGGCGTAAGTTTCCTCCCTTCTTTGGACAGGAGATGGCCTAGGTATGTCACTTGAGGCTGGCAGAACTGCAGTTTCTTTTTGGAGACTTTGTGGCCATTCTCCGCAAGAAAGTGCAAGAGTTGGATAGTGGCCGTGATTGCAAGTGGAGTGGTGTCGGCCGCCAAAAGGATATCATCGACATATTGGATCAACACCACTCCATCTGGTAGCTGGACGGCGTCCAGCTGTCTTTTGAGGGCCTGGCTGTAACTGCTGGGACTTTCAGTGTAGCCCTGGGGAGCTCTACAAAATCGGTACGAACGGTTTTTTAAGGTGAAGCCGAAGAGATAACGGCTGTCTGGATGGATGGGGATAGAGAAAAATGCATTCTTGAGATCAATAACGGTGAAGGTGGTGGCAGTGGACGGGATGAGGGTCAGAATGGTGGTGATGTCTGAGACTACGGGGTACTGTGGCACCACCACTTTGTTGACTTCTCGCAGGTCGATGATGAAGCGGTACGCTTTCTCATCTCCCTCACCTTGCTTCTTAACAATGGGTAGGGTAGGGCTGTTGCAGACATTACTAACCACTTCCTCTACCACTCCTGCATCTACCAGGGACTGAATAATCGCTACCAATGCCTTCTCGCCTTCGGGCGATATCCGGTACTGTGGGAGTTTCGGGAGTATTGCGTCTGGTCGAACAGTTATGTACACAGGGTCGATCATCATTCGTCCTACATCCGAGTCGTTTCTGGCCCATAGGTACAGGGGTAGGGTGTCGAGCAAGGATAGGTCAGCATCTGTTATAGAGTACATATGTCGTGCGGGGCGGGATCTGGACATGCTCGGGTTGTTGTACAGGATGACTCGGACTCCATCTGGGGAACACCTAATAGTAGCTCGGAAATGTTTTAGTAAATCAATACCCATAATGGCGTCAGGGGAGTTGTAGGAGAGCAGAAATGTTGTGTCAGTGGGGTTGTTCCCTAGGTCAAAGGAGATAGGTACAGACAGGGGATTAGTGGAGGGCGTTCCATCGAAACCTATCGATGTAATGTGTGAGCCAGACAAGGGTGCCCTTGGAATCAGTCGCTTTGATAATACACTACGTGTCGCTCCAGTGTCTACCAAGAATGGAGACTTTGTACCCAGGACCTTAGCGGTGACGTAAGGACCTTGCTGGTCAACACAGAGCTCGACTGGATCCCTCCCTTGCCCCTGGCAGTCCTATGCGAAGTCGGGAGTGTTCTCACTGTCAGATAGTTGGTACTGGTTCTGTCGGGGACGGTCAAATGTGTTCGATCTTCCTGGTCTGTCGCTGTTGGTGTCGTTTGTGTACCCCCGCCCCTGCCCTCTAGTCCTGGGGCCATTCGTCATGTCCCTCGTTTCTTTATTTTTAACTAGTTCCAGAAGAACCGGACATTGAGACTTCCAATGCCCGAATCCTTTGCAAAATGCACACTGATTATCTTCTATGTCCCTACGTCCAGAGTAGGGAGTGGGTGTGCGGTCCTTTGGGGGTGTATTTCTAGGGGCGATTGATTGGTAGCTCCCCCTGTGTAGTTCTTTCCCGACTGCCACCCCTTGTATCTGGGCTATCATCACCCTTTCTTTCAAATCTTTCTTCTTTCTCTCGGTTGCCCTATCATTCTCATTCTTTTGGTGTTCGTAGTACTGAGCCATTTGGAGGATAGCGGCGGGTTTGGAGGCCCCCCAACTACTCTCGCTCGTTTGTAACTTTTCGGAAACCTCTCGTGACAAACCCTTTACGTAGTTTTGCACAAATAGGTGTTGTCCGGTTGCGGTGGTCATGTCTTGGCCACTGTAGTCGGAGAACACCGTTTCAAATCGGGAGAAGTATTCTGATACGTCTTCCTGGGGTTTCTGACGGCAAGCCGTGACTGTTGACCAATCTACCTTTTTCTCTGGGATCAAGGTTTTTAGCTTCTGAACTATTTTGTCCGGAAGTTCCAGTATGTCTTTTATCGGTTTCCTTCCGGGCTCTCGTCGTCTATCTAGCTCACTGAGTTGATTCCAGGTATGTCCGAACAGATCTGTGTGATCGGCTTTCCGGATTTGCTTCCACACGTCAGCCGGCAGACATAACCCGAAAAACAAATCAATGTCTGCTAGAGTCATTATCGTTGAGCCCAAGGCTGTGCCTAATTCGGTGTAAAATGCTGTCGGGTTCTTCCTTAAATCAGGCAAGGTTTGCCTAAAGGTTAAAATATCTTGTCGATCCCATGGTTGGTAAACCCAATTATACACAACCCTCCCTTTTGCATCTGCGTGGTTGATATCGTCGTTTGTTCCCTGACCTCTTGGGGGAACCCAGTAGGGGGCGGCTTCTCTGATAGGCATCATAGTGTTGGCTACTTCTAATGGGGACTCAGCCGTTTCAGGGACTGTGATCTTAACCTCTGGTTTCTGTTCCGTGAGGTGGCGGAAGACTTCAAGCGTTTGCATGAAGAGGTCCGTCACATCGCGCTTAGTCCCATCCCCAACATCGACCTTTCTATATAGAGCCGTCAGTTTAGCAGGACCCTTATTTTGATACCTATCCTCATATGCGTTCAGGGTGTGGTAGCTGAACCGCAAAATGAAATGCCGTCTGTGGCTACCGGCATGTGAATTGTGCATATCCATCGTATATTCTTCGCTCTCCTTCCATTCTACCAGTGTCTTTGCTATCTTGTCAATCCCATCCCGCTCGTCTTTGCTCAACCTATTTGGTCTGGCCGTTGGCTGCTTGCTAGTCTCGAGTTCATCTGATGTTGTTACCAATGTGGCCGGTGCGAAGGCCGTAAGAGCCGGGGCACTAGCGCTAGGGTCACCCTCGCCCGCACTCAGAACTGGTAGGTGCTGTGCTAGAGGCTGGCAGGGGGCATAAGGAGGGGGCATGTAGGTAATCGGAGGACCTAGCAGTAACTCGTCGTTTGCCCGTTGTTTGGAGGGCATCTCCGGGTAGAGCGTAGAGGGGGTCCTAACAGGGCATTGGTCTGCCGACCCTGATTCTTGCGTTTGTCTAACTTCCTCTCTCCTTCTTATTTCTTCATCTAGTTCCTTAGCGGCCAGGTGGGCTGCCTTTCGTAACTCTTTCCCTAGTTTTGCTTCTTCTCTTTTCCTTCGTTGCTCTGCTTCTTTGCGCCACATGCCGATACTATCGAGCATGGTGGGCGTTGCTTTATTTGTTCTAACAGCTGCTTCTAGCGCTTTTATTTTATGCTCATCAAAGGAACCTATCAGTGGCCACTGACTTTCGGGGTCCTTTTTTGTATATCTATGCCATAACTTACTATAAGCTATAGCGACTAGTCCTTGCTTAGTGAACATGTCCTTATTAGGGGTGCCTTCCAATGGAGCTGGATGGTTCATCTCTAATAAGCGGTCCGGGTTGTACCAACTACCAATCAGTGGGGAGAAGACAGGCATGACAGATTACAACGAGGGACAAAGGTCCGCACTACCTATCCTTCACTATTTGCAAAGACTAGACAGAATATTGCTATTCTACGTTATTTGCAAGCAGAGAACCTCAAAAGAACTATACTCCAAAACAATCTATGTTTGGACAATCAATCAGTGGGGAGAAAAATAGGTACGGCAGATTACAATGGGGGACAAAAGTCCGCGTTACCTACCCTTCACTATCCGCAAAGGGAGATAGAATATTCCTATTCCTCCCCGTTTGCAGGCAGCGAATATCTCAAAGAGCGACAAAGCAAATACTAGTATTTCGATCAATCAAACAATTAATCAATTCGCAATCCGTCGTGTGTCACGACCTTACCCGGACCGCATGGACAGTTTCTCGTCTTCCGCTTCCAGCGCCCGATCGTCCTCTACTCTCTGTTGCTACCGCGGCACTCCTGATGGTTCCCAGTCAGGACCGTAGATCACTCGGGAGAGGTCTGCTTGGAACCAGTGAAGTTCGGATGATCGGCTGTCAGACGAGGGTCTATCGGACAGGAGCTCTCCCGATCGTTGCAGTCGTTCACTCTGTCGTCGGGACCTCTCCCACTGGATCCACGTGTCGCTGATGGGCCCCACGCTTGGGGCGCCAATTGTGGAAAGTCAGAAAAATGGTCAGGCGATTTAGTCGATGTTTCTTAGGTAATTTTGCCCGGCGTTAAACGCCTCTAATACCATACAAAGTTTATCAAATAAAGAGGCAGGCGCTGGAGACAGGAAGACAGGAAACAAGTTTTAGTCCGACGGAGCAGAACACATCAGATCGGACAACAAGGTATCGTCTCGAGGTGCTCTCTAACAGCCTCTCTGAGGCCTGGCCTTTTATACACTGGTTTACAACATGTGACCACTCTTTATTACAATAAAGACATTGTGAAGTAATGAAAAATGACATCCCCGGTACCCCCCCAGTTCTGGCTCATTCCAACACGTGGCTACAGTAGAGGTCCTCACCCCCCATACAATAGGAGGGGGCTATCACGCAGCTGAGTGTTCCGCCGATTCCTTTGGAATGTGTGCGCCTGATCGAATCTCAGGGGGTGGGGAGGTCATGATCAATAGTAGCTCCTTTGAAGAGGGGCGAGTGCATACAGTAGTGGGCAATAAACTGTATCCTCAGGCCAAGGGATGACCAGCGGTCCGTGCAGACAATCGGGCTCAGAGGAAGGGGTCATCAAAGGAGAGATATTCATGAAAGAAAGGATCGGTGTGGACAATCGAGCATAGAGGAAGGGTTTATCAAAAGAGGGGTATTCATG
>NC_136057.1:485129118-485144118 GCF_964261635.1 Lissotriton helveticus | reverse complement strand
TGAGAACAAGAAAAGAACATGTGGACAATATCAGCACCGCTCAGATCACATTTAGGACATTTCGTACGATCCCCAAAGTTGTTATTCGTTGTCCATTTAAGAATTCTCTCGGGAGTATGGTATAACTGACAAATAGTTTTAAACATTTGCAGTTTTAGGCTAGAAGATTGAACTGCCAGATTTAAACTTTTAAAAGATGAAGGAACTAGGTCAGATGGTAAAATCCAAGCCAATTTTTTATTCCATTTCTCAGTTAACTTAACTACATCATTAGTGTTAAAGCCAAAAAGAATCTTATATCCCATGCTAATCATAGATTTGTCTACCTCTCTGTAGATACAGTCCCATAGCGAAGAATCTACTACCATTGAAAGTTCTAATTTCTTCACTAAATAGTCCTTGATCTGATAATATTTAAATCTAGCCAGTTCAGGTAGATTATAGCATAGCTTCATTTTTTCAAATGCCATAAATTCCCGATGATCATATACATCTCCCAAGAGTCTGATACCAGAATCTGAAAATATTAGACAAGATGTATCATGGAAAATTAAAGGAAAGACTTAACACTACTAAAACGCAAATTGTTATGAATTATCACTCGCCTTCCCCCATCACAGGCATATGTGGTGTTGCAACTTATTTGGTCACCCTCACTCTATCTATCGCTCTCACTCTATCTATCTATCTATCTATCTATCTATCTATCTATCTATCTATCTATCTATCTATCTATCTATCTATCTATCTATCTATCTATCTATCTATCTATCTATCTATCTATCTATCTATCTAGCTATCTATCTATCTATCTATCTATCTATCTATCTATCTATCTATCTATCTATCTATCTATCTATCTATCTATCGCCCTCAGTCTATCTATCTATCTATCTATCTATCTATCTATCTATCTATCTATCTATCTATCTATCTATCTATCTATGTATCTATCTATCTATCTATCTATCTATCTATCTATCTATCTCTATCTATCTATCTATCTATCTATCTATCTATCGCCCTCACTCTATCTATCTATCTATCTAGCGCCCTCACTCTATCTCTCTATCTATCTATCGCCCTCACTCTATCTCTCTATCTATTGCCCTCACTCTATCTATCGCCCTCACTCGATCTCCCTATCACCCTCACTCTATCCATGTATCTATCTATCGCCCTCACTCTATCTATCTATCTATCTATCTATCTATCTATCTATCTATCTATCTATCTATCTATCTATCTATCTATCTATCTATCTATCTATCTATCTATCTATCTATCTATCACCCTCACTTTATCTATCTATCTATCTATCTATCTATCTATCTATCTATCTATTGTCCTTACTCTATCTGTCTATCTAGCGCCCTCAGTCTATCTATCTATCTATCTATCTATCTATCTATCTATCTATCTATCTATCTATCTATCTATCTATCTATCTATCTATCTATCGCCCTCAGTCTATCTATCTATCTATCTATCTATCTATCTATCTATCTATCTATCTATCTATCTATCTATCTATCTATCTATCTATCTATCTATCTATCTATCTATCTATCTATCTATCTATCTATCTATCTATCTATCTATCTATCTATCTATCTATCTATCTATCCATCCATCTATCTATCTATCTATCTATCTATCTATCTATCTATCGCCCTCACTCTATCTATCTATCTATCTATCTATCGCCCTCACTCTATCTCTCTATCTATCGCCCTCACTCTATCTCTCTATCTATTGCCCTCACTCTATCTATCTATCGCCCTCACTCGATCCCTCTATCACCCTCACTCTATCCATGTATCTATCTATCGCCCTCACTCTATCTATCTATCTATCTATCGGACAGCCAAGAAATCAGCACTCAAAGACCGACTAGACAACAACGCCCACAACAGCAAGGAACTTTTCAACATCATCAAAGAATTCACCAACCCCACCGCCAGCTCTAACGACATCACCCCCTCTCAAGCCCTCTGCGACTCCCTTGCCTCATTCTTTCATAACAAAATCACCGACATCCATAACAGCTTTGATAACACACCTGTAAACCAATCCACCCCACTCACCTCCGAACCGTCACCCCCTCCGAATATCCTTCTCGAATGGAACCCAATCACCACAGAAGAGACCATTCGCCTGATGAATTCCATCCACTCAGGATCCCCTACAGACCCATGTCCCCATCACATCTTCAACAAAGCAGACTCCATTATCGCGCCCCATCTCCGAGATGTCATCAACTACTCCCTAAACTCCACCACATTCCCAGATAGCTGGAAACACGCCGAACTCAGCGCCCTTCTGAAGAAACCCACAGCTGACCCCAACGAACTCAAAAACTACCGCCCCATCTCGCTCCTCCCATTCCCTGCCAAAGTCATTGAGAAAGCCATTAACAATCAGCTCGCCACCTTCCTCGAAACTAACAAATCACTCGACTCCTCACAGTCTGGCTTCCGAGCCAAGCACAGCACCGAGACCGCCCTCATCGCAGCAACAGACGACATTCGAACACTACTGGACAACGGAGACACAGTCGCCCTTATCCTCCTTGACCTCTCCGCGGCCTTCGACACAGTCTGCAATAGCACCCTTATACAACGCCTCAGAAACATCGGAATTCAAGGAAAAGCATTGGACTGGATCATTTCATTCCTCGCTGGAAGAACTCAGAGAGTCCGCCTCCCCCCTTTTAAGTCAGAGGCCACCGAAGTCATCTGCGGCGTCCCGCAAGGATCATCACTCAGCCCCACTGTAGGAGAGTAGGGTCTGCAATCCTATGATCACCCAGATTTTTGCTTTTTGCTGCACTGGTTTACGACTTTCCCTGGCTGTGGGCCTGCTAATCAGACCCACAGCCTAGCTGTTCTCTCTATCCAAATTGTACTCAGGTACTGAATTGGCACTGGGCCCTCTCCAAGTCCCTGTACCCAGGGCTGAGGTGTACCCAGAAGTCTCCCAGGGGCTGAAGCATGTATTATGCCACCCCTGGGCTGACTAACTAAACTGACACAACTGGCTGCACGACAGCTGGGGCAAGGTGGTGTACTCACCCTTTGCTTTAGATATAGTATACCTATATCTAACCCTAAAATGGACACACAGATCTCCTGTCAGTCACTCCTATGGCAGGCCTTAACAATCCTGAAGGCAGAGTGCTTGGAATCGTGTGAGATGGTGCTCTGGCATGAGCTGAGCCTGTCTGCGGCTTTTGGGATCCATCCCTTAGCCGTTTCCATGATATCGCATACCATATACTCTTAAGTGCATTATAATCCTCGCGGTTATATGCCAACTCTGGTATCGCTTTATCAAAACATGTCGAGTAAGGTGTCATACGAATTGGAATACTAACCCCTCGCCAATTCTGGCGACGGGGTTAGCATTCCACCCTTCTAGAGGGACACGACATGTATGTAACCCCTAACCCCGGTTAAAGTCAGACAGAGCCTTAGCATCCACAAAATGGATGCTGCCACCGAGACACAAGTCTGCCCTCCTGCTGCTGGGAGTCCTCCCAGAGCAGGAGATAAGGACAAAGGGTTTCCTGCCAGGGGCGGTGCCAGCACCGTCCCAGACAGGATTTTGTGTATTGTAGGTAGGCAGGGCTTCAGAGGAAGGTGACTGCACGTGGCACCCCGGTGCTCACTGTGCATAGGCTGGCTTGAACCAGTTCCAGGGACACTCCAGACCCTGTGCTGGGGAAAAGCCCGCCAAGGAAGTGGGTGTAACCACCCCCCTCCTGGTCCCACCCCTAGGGCAGGACTTAGTCGCGTGCCAGCCCCCTTTTCCCAGATAAAGGTAGGGACTGGCCCCCTTCCAAATCAGATCATCTTTGGAATCAAGATACCACTTTCCACGAAAGGACTTCACGATTTCTTCTTCAAGATTCTCCCTTGTGGCTAAGGAGTAGTCACCCTGCATCCGCAGGCACCATCTAAGAACACTGCGGTCTGCTGCACGTCCTTCCTCCGGAATCCGACTGCCCAGCTCGACGAGACCCGGCTTCCCTGGCACCTCTGACCTCTACCCACCTCTACAGCACAGCTGAGAACCGTGGGTGCGACGAGACCTCGAGGGACCGGCCATCGCCAAGACTGCACGACTTCTGCACAGCAAGCCCACCGAGTAATTTCCTGGTGAGTGCTTTGGGGTCCGAGAAGCCCCCACCCTGAGCAGCTCCAGCACCGAAGAGCAGCCCCCCAGCATCTCCACGATCGGCGTGGGGCCCTTCTGCTTTTTGCTGCTCACCGCGTTGTTTGGCTACTAGTCCGCTGGCTTGTGGCCTTCCGAACGACGCCCGACGACAATACTGCTGCTAGTCTGGTTGCTCCAGACTGGCCCTTGCTTCCCTCCATCGGAGAAGTACCCTGGACCCTCCTGGTCCGGCTAAGACGCCATTTTAGGTCCACCGCGTGGGCCTTGCATTTGCCAAGACTTGTTGCCCAATCCTGGGTCCAGCGACGTCGACAGCAAGAACCTTCGTGGGACAGCTCGCACCTCCATCCTGGTCGCCGACAACGCCTCCTGGTCCGAGAGACTGCAGAGCCCAGCAGCGCCCACTCACCTGACTGCGGTGACTTCGCCCGGTGCCATCCTGGTGCCCACTTAATCACTGGCTAGTGATTCAAGAACTTGGTCCCCTCTGCTTTCAGGTTTTCTTCTTCCTTGATCCAGGCTTGGATCCATTGAACTTTTCTTCACTGGTCGCCTGCCAGCAACTTCCTTCTTCCAGGCTCCTGGTCCGGCACGAGGATTCCCGACGTCTTTTCAGACCTATGCAGCTGCAGCCCCTGGGCTAGGTAACTTCGGCACTTTGGTGTCCCAGCATAGCCTCACTATTCAAGGGTCCGGATCCACTGTCGTTTTCTCCCTACCAGGTCGGGTTCGCCCGTGAACACTAACTTTGTGAATTCTAGCTTCCATAGACTTTGTCCCGCATCCCGCGTGAGAGTGCACACTCTGCACCCGAGTTCCCTAGGCCTCCTGCTAGTAATCTAAAGGTTCAGTAGTCCAGTCCTAGCGATCCCAAAGCCTCTGAGAATCGTTACTTACCTGCTAGTAATTCGCATTCCACTTTTAGAGTATATGGTTTTTCGTGCCCCTCGGGCATTTGTGTATAACGTGCTAACTTAAGTATTTTCATAAGAGTTTTGTTGTGTGCTTAGCACCCTGTCCTCATAAAGAGTACAGGGTTGTTGTGATTCTAATAAATACATTGTTTATTTTCATAACACTTGTGTGGTGTCCTTTCACTGGGTGTTCAAGGGGTAATGTGATGGTAAAACAGCTGGCTTAACACGCCCTCTAGAGTCTTAGCCTTAGACTGCTCGTATCCATGCTACTAGGATAGCTGGTCTATAAGGTTGACTTACAACCAATCATCAATAAGGGTTGTTTGGACTGATATATAGTGATCACTAGAATAGTGAGCACTGCACATCAGGCCAACTTCTCACCTTGGTGAGCAGCGGTTGGGATTTGAGCTTGCTGTTGTTTTACCACACATGCCCTAAGAATATCTTGTGAAAGATCACATAAGTACTAAAGGTACATATAACTTAGCTTAGAATACTCTGAGTTCTACTGAACCAGCTGTTGTAGCTCCTAGGGCCTAGCACACCCTAAACTACAACTCTAGCAAGGGATCAGTAGGCAAACATATAGTGTAGGTGAGTGCACCACTTACCCCTCACTAGAAAAGCATGTCTACCCAGGGAGAATCTACTGAGACTCCCCTGGTCAGTGTTGACCCTCCACAGGTCACTTCAAGATATGCAGCTCTCAGTTTTCAGGAGATGAGACAAATCTGTGTCTCCAGGAAACTGAAGCAGGGGTCTAACCCCACCACTCCCTTTCTGATAGGTCTCTTAGAGACATATGATGCCAGAAAGCTTTCTCAGTTACATGAGAACATGCCAGCCTTAGAGGGAACCTCTGAGGATCCAGATCTCCCCAACATTGCTACTGCAGTTGAGGAGGAGGATCAAGAGAAACTCTCTGGGGATGAGGTAGACAAAGGTCTTGAGGTAGTCAGAAGGCTAACGAAGGCCAACTTAGACTTACTTGGGCTAGGAACTGGGGGACCCCCAGTACTAACCCGAAGTGGGCCTAACCTTGGAGTTAGGAGAGATAGATCTCTTTCTAGGGACTCCAATAGATCTCTGCACTCTAATGCCTCTTCCCAGAGGAGAAGGAATCCTCCACAGAGGAGATTTTCTTCCCCTCAGAGAATGGAGCATGAAGCTAGAATGAGACAAGCTGAACTGAGGATTGAAAGGGAAGAACTTGCCCTGGCCAAAGAGAAGCTTGCCTTTGCTAGAGAGCAGCAGATGAGTGGGCTAGCTCCCACTGGTGGCAGCAATCTCCCAAGAGATAGAGAGAAGGGTTTAGATACTAAACACCTGACTAAGATAGTGCCCCCCTTTAAGCAAGGGGATGATATCCAGAAATGGATGGCTGCTCTGGAGAGGGCCTGCACTGTGCAGTGCATTCCCCAGAGTCAGTGGGCAGCTATACTGTGGCTCTCCTTTGATGGTAAAGGTAGAGATAAGCTCCTCACTACAAGAGTGGAGGATGCTAACAATTACCAGGTCCTGAAGAATACACTGGTTGATGGGTTTGGTTTAACCACTGAACAGTACAGGTTGCTGTTCAGAGACACCCAGAAAACTCAGTCTCAGGACTGGTCTGACTTTGTGGATTGTGCCACTAAGGCTTTGGAGGGCTGGTTGCTGGGTAGCAAGGTTACAGATTACACAGGATTGTATAATCTTATGATGAGAGAACAAATTTTAAACAATTGTCAGAACCAGTTGTTGCACCAGCACCTTGTTGATTCAGATCTGACCTCTCCCCAAGAATTGGGAAAGAAGGCAGACAAATGGGTCAGGACAAGGATCAAGCAGAACCAGAACCAGAACCAGGGTGGTCAGAAGAAAGCAGACCAGAAGGGTAATGCAAAGAGTGAACAAAATGACCAGAAGTCTTCACCAGGTCCCCAACAAACCAAAGAGGGTGGGGGTCAGGCTTCCCAGAAGAAGAAGACTCAAGAAGGCCAGTCAAAAAGGTGGTGCCAGTACTGCAAAAGTAAATCTCACTGGTTTAGTGAGTGCACCAAAAGAGGAGGACAAACTCCTGCCACTACAGCCCCTAAGGCAACTGCACCCCCTAGTACAGTCAGTAGTGGTAGTGTACCTCCCAAGGCATTAGTTGGGTTAACCTTGGGAACTGAGGGGTCTGACAACTTAGTTGGCACACTCACTCAGGCTGTCCTTGTCTGTACAGGGGATATGGATATAACCCCTGAGATAAGTCCCAATACTTTGGGCAAATACAGGCAGACGCCTTTGATTAATGGCAAAATGGCTCAGGCCTATAGGGACACTTGTGCCAGTGTCACCATGGTGACACCTAACTTTGTGGACCCTGGACAGATCATGCCAGGTACTGATTTCCTGGTGACCAATGCCAGCAATGTCACTACTAGTCATAGTGTGGCAATTGTGGCTTTCTCCTGGGGTGGAGTGAAGGGACAAAAGAAAGTTGTAGTCAGTTCAGACCTCCCAGTTGATTGTTTGTTGGGCAATGATTTGGAGTCATCACAATGGTCAGAAGTGGAGCAGAGGACTCACATGGAAATGTTAGGCTTGCCAGCACATGTGCTTGCTGTGACTAGGTCACAGGCCAGGAAATGCCCCACTGAACAGGTGCTGGATCCTGAAATGATGGACCAGACACCTTCCAAGAAGAAGAGCAGTAAGGGCAAGGCTTTGCCTTCCCCCTTGCCCCAGGTTGAGGATCAAGTCTCTGAGGAGGCTGATCTGAGAGAACTGAGGGAAACTGAGCCTAAAGAGCTTGAACTTGATCAAGTTGAGTTTCTGGGCTCAGGGGGACCCTCCAGAGCAGACCTGGGGAAGGCACAGTTAGACTGCCCTTCCCTTGAACCCCTCAGACAGCAGGCTGCTGCTGAGGCTGCAGGGAATGCCACAGGTGCCCACAGGGTATACTGGGAAGATGGACTCCTGTACTCTGAGTCAAGAGACCCCAAGCCTGGTGCAACCAGGAGGCTGGTCATCCCCTTGTCTCTGAGAGGTTTCCTTCTCACCTTGGCCCATGAGATTCCCCTTGCAGGTCACTTAGGTCAGACAAAGACTTGGGACAGGCTTGTCTCACACTTTCACTGGCCCCATATGAATGAGAATACCAAGGAGTTTTGTCGCTCCTGTGTCACTTGCCAAGCCAGTGGTAAGTCAGGTGGCACAACAAAGGCCCCCCTCATACCACTACCTGTAGTGGGGGTTCCCTTTGAACGGGTGGGGATTGACATTGTTGGTCCAATGGAACCCCAGACAGCATCAGGGCACAAGTTTATACTGGTGGTAGTGGATCATGCCACCAGGTATCCTGAAGCTATTCCACTTAGGACCACTACAGCACCTGTAGTGGCAAGGGCCCTAGTTGGAGTGTTCTCCAGAGTGGGCTTCCCTAAGGAGGTTGTTTCTGACAGAGGTACAAACTTCATGTCAGGATATCTGACTGCAATGTGGAAGGAGTGTGGTGTGAACTACAAGTTCACCACACCCTACCACCCACAATGCAATGGGCTTGTTGAGAGATTCAACAGGACCCTCAAAGGGATGATTCATGGACTACCTGAAACTCTTAGGAGAAGATGGGATGTCCTGATCCCCTGCCTCTTGTTTGCTTACAGAGAGGTCCCACAGAAGGGGGTTGGCTACAGCCCTTTTGAGCTTCTGTATGGGCATCCTGTAAGAGGACCCCTGTGTTTGGTGAAGGAAGGATGGGAGAGACCTCTCAAAAAGCCTGCAACCAACATAGTGGACTATGTACTTGGTCTCCGCTCCAGGATGGCTGAGTATATGGAGAAGGCATCTAAAAACCTGGAGGCCAGCCAAGAACTTCAAAAAGCTTGGCATGACCAAAAGGCTGTTCTGACTGTGTACCAGCCAGGACAGAAGGTGTGGGTGCTGGAGCCAGTGGCCCCAGCAGCTCTGAAAGACAAATGGTCTGGGCCCCACACCATCATTGAGCAAAAGGGAGAGGTTACCTACTTGGTGGACCTTGGAACTCCCAGGAGCCCTCTCAGAGTGCTCCATGTTAACAGGCTCAAGGCATATGTTGACAGGAAGGACATGAGCTTGCTCATGGCCAGAGATGAGGGACAGGAGGAAGAGAGTGACCCTCTCCCAGACCTGCTCACTCAGAATCCTGATGATGGATCAGTTGATGGTGTTGTCTTTTGTGGCAGCCTCACTGAACATCAGCAACAGGATTGCAGGCAAGTCCTGCAATCCTTCAGACATATGTTCTCTCTGACACCCAGCCAAACTGATTGGTGTACCCATGATGTTGACACTGGGGACAGTCTGCCTGTCAAGAGTAAAATCTACAGACAGCCTGATCATGTTAGAGACTGCATCAAAACTGAAGTGCAGAAAATGTTGGAGCTGGGAGTCATTGAGCCCTCAGATAGCCCTTGGGCTAGCCCAGTAGTTCTAGTGCCAAAGCCTCACACCCAGGGTGGTAAGAAAGAGATGAGGTTTTGCGTAGACTACAGAGGCCTCAATGCAGTCACTAAGACTGATGCCCACCCAATACCAAGAGCAGATGAACTTATAGATAAATTGGCTTCTGCCAACTTCTTAAGTACATTTGATTTGACAGCTGGGTATTGGCAAATCAGGTTAGCTGAGGAGGCCAAACCCAAGACAGCATTTTCTACCCCTGGAGGGCATTATCAGTTTGTGGTAATGCCCTTTGGACTGAAAAATGCACCTGCCACCTTCCAAAGGTTGGTGAATCAAGTCCTCACTGGGCTGGATGACTTCTGTGCAGCATATCTAGACGATATTGCTGTCTTTAGCTCCACCTGGGAGGATCACCTGGTCCACCTGAGGAAAGTGTTAGAGGCCCTGCAAAAGGCAGGCCTCACTATCAAGGCCACAAAGTGCCAGATAGGGCAGACACAGGTTGTATACCTGGGCCACCTTGTAGGTGGAGGCCAGGTTCAACCACTGGAGAGTAAGATACAGGCCATCAAGGACTGGACTCCTCCAATCACCCAGACTCAGGTTCGAGCTTTCTTGGGCCTGACTGGGTACTATAGGAAGTTTGTCAGAAATTATGGGTCCATAGTGACCCCTCTTAATGACCTGACAAGCAAAAAGATGCCAAAGAAAGTTCAGTGGACAGCAAGCTGTCAGAAAGCATTCAATGACCTAAAGCAGGCCATGTGCACAGCACCTATCCTAAAGAGTCCAGATTACTCCAAGCCATTCATTGTCCAAACAGATGCTTCTGAGTTGGGTGTGGGGGCTGTTCTGTCTCAACTGAATTTTGATGGTAATGATCAGCCTATTGCTTTCATTAGTAGGAGGTTGACACCCAGAGAGAAAAATTGGTCAGCTATTGAGAGAGAGGCCTTTGCTGTGGTCTGGGCCCTGAAGAAGCTGAGGGCCTACTTGTTTGGCACTCACTTCACCATTCAGACAGACCATAAGCCCCTCTTGTGGCTAAATCAGATGAAGGGTGAAAACCCCAAACTGCTTAGGTGGTCCATTTCCCTACAGGGGATGGATTTTACAGTGGAGCATAGACCTGGTACTGATCACAGCAATGCTGATGGGCTCTCCAGGTATTTCCACTTAGAGCAAGAAGACTCACCTGGTCAAGGTTAGTTTATTGTCCCAAAGTTTGGGGGGGGGGGTCATGTAGGAGAGTAGGGTCTGCAATCCTATGATCACCCAGATTTTTGCTTTTTGCTGCACTGGTTTACGACTTTCCCTGGCTGTGGGCCTGCTAATCAGACCCACAGCCTAGCTGTTCTCTCTATCCAAATTGTACTCAGGTACTGAATTGGCACTGGGCCCTCTCCAAGTCCCTGTACCCAGGGCTGAGGTGTACCCAGAAGTCTCCCAGGGGCTGAAGCATGTATTATGCCACCCCTGGGCTGACTAACTAAACTGACACAACTGGCTGCACGACAGCTGGGGCAAGGTGGTGTACTCACCCTTTGCTTTAGATATAGTATACCTATATCTAACCCTAAAATGGACACACAGATCTCCTGTCAGTCACTCCTATGGCAGGCCTTAACAATCCTGAAGGCAGAGTGCTTGGAATCGTGTGAGATGGTGCTCTGGCATGAGCTGAGCCTGTCTGCGGCTTTCGGGATCCATCCCTTAGCCGTTTCCATGATATCGCATACCATATACTCTTAAGTGCATTATAATCCTCGCGGTTATATGCCAACTCTGGTATCGCTTTATCAAAACATGTCGAGTAAGGTGTCATACGAATTGGAATACTAACCCCTCGCCAATTCTGGCGACGGGGTTAGCATTCCACCCTTCTAGAGGGACACGACATGTATGTAACCCCTAACCCCGGTTAAAGTCAGACAGAGCCTTAGCATCCACAAAATGGATGCTGCCACCGAGACACAAGTCTGCCCTCCTGCTGCTGGGAGTCCTCCCAGAGCAGGAGATAAGGACAAAGGGTTTCCTGCCAGGGGCGGTGCCAGCACCGTCCCAGACAGGATTTTGTGTATTGTAGGTAGGCAGGGCTTCAGAGGAAGGTGACTGCACGTGGCACCCCGGTGCTCACTGTGCATAGGCTGGCTTGAACCAGTTCCAGGGACACTCCAGACCCTGTGCTGGGGAAAAGCCCGCCAAGGAAGTGGGTGTAACCACCCCCCTCCTGGTCCCACCCCTAGGGCAGGACTTAGTCGCGTGCCAGCCCCCTTTTCCCAGATAAAGGTAGGGACTGGCCCCCTTCCAAATCAGATCATCTTTGGAAACAAGATACCACTTTCCACGAAAGGACTTCACGATTTCTTCTTCAAGATTCTCCCTTGTGGCTAAGGAGTAGTCACCCTGCATCCGCAGGCACCATCTAAGAACACTGCGGTCTGCTGCACGTCCTTCCTCCGGAATCCGACTGCCCAGCTCGACGAGACCCGGCTTCCCTGGCACCTCTGACCTCTACCCACCTCTACAGCACAGCTGAGAACCGTGGGTGCGACGAGACCTCGAGGGACCGGCCATCGCCAAGACTGCACGACTTCTGCACAGCAAGCCCACCGAGTAATTTCCTGGTGAGTGCTTTGGGGTCCGAGAAGCCCCCACCCTGAGCAGCTCCAGCACCGAAGAGCAGCCCCCCAGCATCTCCACGATCGGCGTGGGGCCCTTCTGCTTTTTGCTGCTCACCGCGTTGTTTGGCTACTAGCCCGCTGGCTTGTGGCCTTCCGAACGACGCCCGACGACAATACTGCTGCTAGTCTGGTTGCTCCAGACTGGCCCTTGCTTCCCTCCATCGGAGAAGTACCCTGGACCCTCCTGGTCCGGCTAAGACGCCATTTTAGGTCCACCGCGTGGGCCTTGCATTTGCCAAGACTTGTTGCCCAATCCTGGGTCCAGCGACGTCGACAGCAAGAACCTTCGTGGGACAGCTCGCACCTCCATCCTGGTCGCCGACAACGCCTCCTGGTCCGAGAGACTGCAGAGCCCAGCAGCGCCCACTCACCTGACTGCGGTGACTTCGCCCGGTGCCATCCTGGTGCCCACTTAATCACTGGCTAGTGATTCAAGAACTTGGTCCCCTCTGCTTTCAGGTTTTCTTCTTCCTTGATCCAGGCTTGGATCCATCGAACTTTTCTTCACTGGTCGCCTGCCAGCAACTTCCTTCTTCCAGGCTCCTGGTCCGGCACGAGGATATCCCGACGTCTTTTCAGACCTATGCAGCTGCAGCCCCTGGGCTAGGTAACTTCGGCACTTCGGTGTCCCAGCATAGCCTCACTATTCAAGGGTCCGGATCCACTGTCGTTTTCTCCCTACCAGGTCGGGTTCGCCCGTGAACACTAACTTTGTGAATTCTAGCTTCCATAGACTTTGTCCCGCATCCCGCGTGAGAGTGCACACTCTGCACCCGAGTTCCCTAGGCCTCCTGCTAGTAATCTAAAGGTTCAGTAGTCCAGTCCTAGCGATCCCAAAGCCTCTGAGAATCGTTACTTACCTGCTAGTAATTCGCATTCCACTTTTAGAGTATATGGTTTTTCGTGCCCCTCGGGCATTTGTGTATAACGTGCTAACTTAAGTATTTTCATAAGAGTTTTGTTGTGTGCTTAGCACCCTGTCCTCATAAAGAGTACAGGGTTGTTGTGATTCTAATAAATACATTGTTTATTTTCATAACACTTGTGTGGTGTCCTTTCACTGGGTGTTCAAGGGGTAATGTGATGGTAAAACAGCTGGCTTAACACGCCCTCTAGAGTCTTAGCCTTAGACTGCTCGTATCCATGCTACTAGGATAGCTGGTCTATAAGGTTGACTTACAACCAATCATCAATAAGGGTTGTTTGGACTGATATATAGTGATCACTAGAATAGTGAGCACTGCACATCAGGCCAACTTCTCACACCCACCCTCTTCAACGTCTACATGAGCCCCCTCGCAACCATCGCACGTCAACACAACCTCAACATCATCTCCTACGCTGATGACACTCAGCTGATCCTTTCACTCACCAAAGACCCAACCATCGCCAAAAACAACCTACACGAAGGGATGAAAGAAGTAGCCGAGTGGATGAAATACAGCCGTCTAAAACTGAACTCGGACAAAACGGAAGTCCTCATCCTAGGCTCATCCCCTTCCGCCTGGGACGACTCTTGGTGGCCAACGGCCCTAGGAAAAGCCCCCATACCGACAGACCACGCACGGAACTTAGGCATCATCCTGGACTCCTCACTCTCGATGACCAGACAAGTCAACGCCGTCTCTTCTTCATGCTTCAACATTCTACGCATGCTCAAAAAAACATTTCGCTGGATCCCCACCGAAACAAGAAAAACGGTCACCCACGCACTGGTTACAAGCCGTCTGGACTACGGAAACACCCTTTACGCCGGTTCCACCGCGAAACTACAGAAAAAACTCCAACGCATCCAAAATGCTTCAGCCAGACTCATACTAGACATCCCCCGCACAGACCACATTTCTGCTCACCTGAAAGACCTTCACTGGCTCCCCGTCAACAAGAGAATAACGTTCCGTCTCCTCACCCACGCACACAAAGCCCTATACGAACTTGGACCTGATTGTCTCAACACGCGCCTTTCCTTTTACACCCCCACCCGCCAGCTGCGTTCGTCCAACCTAGCCCTCGCCGCTGTTCCGCGCATTCGCAAAACCACCATGGGAGGAAGATCCTTCTCCTACTTAGCGGCCAAGACCTGGAATTCCCTTCCCACCCACCTCCGTCTTACTCAAAACCACCTAGCCTTCAGAAAACAACTTAAAACGTGGATATTCGATAAGTAAACCTCCCCCCCCTTCCTCAAGCGCCTTGAGACCCTACGGGTATGTAGTGCGCTATATAAATTCTGACTTGACTTGACTTGACTATCTATCTATCTATCTATCTATCTATCTATCTATCTATCTATCTATCTATCTATCTATCACCCTCACTCTATCTATCTATCTATCGCCCTCACTCTATCTATCTATCTATCTATCTATCTATCTATCTATCTATCTATCTATCTATCTATCTATCTATCTATCTATCGCCCTCACTCTATCTATCTATCTATCTATCTATCTATCTATCTATCTATCTATCTATCTATCTATCTATCTATCTATCTATCTATCTATGTATCTATCGCCCTCACTCTATCTATCTATTGCCCTCACTCTATCTATCTATCTATCTGTCTATCTATCTATCTATCTATCTATTGCCCTCACTCTATCTATCTATGTATCTATCGCCTTCACTCTATCTATCGCCCACACTCTATCGATCTATCTATCTATCTATCTATCTATCTATCTATCTATCTATCTATCTATCTATCTATCTATCTATCTATCTATCTATCTATCTATCTATCTGTCTATCTATCTATCTCTCGCCCTCACTCTATTTATCTATCTATCTATCACCCTCAC